>NC_091990.1:184959328-184979328 GCF_044704955.1 Pristiophorus japonicus | reverse complement strand
CGAATGGATCTCTACCTTGCAGAGGCTGAACGCCAACTCTCTGACACTTCCTTCTACCTCCCCCTGGACCACAATCCCACCATTGCTTCCCAAACCGTCACTGACCTCATCTCCTCTGGAAATATTCCTTCCAACGGCCTCCAACCTCATAGGCCCCCAACCCCGCACAGCCCGTTTCTACCTCCTTCCCAAGAGCCAGAAACAGGACTGCCCCGGTCGACCCACTGTTTCAGCCTGTTCTTGCCTCACAGAACTTATTTCTTCCTGTTTCACTTTTATTTTTTTCTCCCCTTGTCCAGTTTGTTCCCACCTACATCCGCGACTATTCCGACGCCCTCCACCACTTTAACAGTTTCCAGTTTACTGGCCCCAACTGACTCCTTTTCAGCATGACCACCAATCCGTCTACACCTCCACCCGACCAGGATGGCCTGCGGGCCCTCCAACCAGTTCCCATCCACCTCCACGCTCCTCTGTCTGGCCAAGTTCATTCTTACTTTGAACAACTTCTCGTTTGACTCCTCTCATTTCCTCCAAAAGAAACATGTTGCTATGGGAACCCAGCTATGCCTGTCCTTTCCAGCAACTTTTTAATCGCGCATCTTTTGAAAAAATTTATTTGTTCACAGGATGTGGGCGTCGTTGGCAATGCTGACATTTATTGCCCATCCCTAATTGCCCTTGAGAAAATGGTGGTGAGCCACCTTCTTGAACCGCTGCAGTCCCACAGTGCTGACTTTGTTACAACTGAGTGGCTTGCTAGCCCATTTCAAAGTATAGTTCAGAGTCAACCACATTGCTGTGGTACTTGGAGTCACATTTAGGCCAGACTGGGTAAGGACAGGAGGTTTACATCCCTCAAGGACATTAGTGAACCAGCTGGGTTTTTCCCCAACAAACCTGTAGTTTCATGGTCACCATTACTGATAATAGTGTTTTATTCCAGATTTATTTAATTAACGGAATTTAAATTCCACAGCTACCGTGGTGGGATTTGAACACATATCTCTGGATCATCAGTCCAGGCCTCTAGGTTATTAGTCCAGTAATATAACCACTATGCTATCATAACCCCCATCTACAGCATATGCCATTTTTACAATGATAGGTTGAGTGAGTGGGCAAACACATGGCAGATGCAATATAACGTGGATAAATGTAAAGTTATCCACTTTGGTAGGAAAAACATAAGGACAAAGCATTATTTAAATGGTGATGGCTTGGGAAGTGGCGATGTAGAGGAACCTGGGTGTCCTTGTACACCAGTCATTGAAAGCAAACATGCAGGTGCAGCAAGCAGTTAGGAAGGCAAATGGTACGTTGGCCTTCATTGCAAGAGGATTTGAGTGCATCATGATCATCATAGGCGGTCCCTTGAAACGAGGATAACTTGTTTCCAGGCCAAAAAAAGGAGGAGTTCACAGGTGTTTCAATGAAAGATCCGAACTACATCCTGAAGGGTGGAAGATGCCAGTGCATGAATTTTTTTAATGTTGCACACCAGCCATCACACGGGCTTGACAGAGCTAGGGCTTGGTCCAGTGGCAAGGAATACCCAAGACAACTGGAGACCAGCTCTGCTGCACAGACCTAGTGCGCACACGTATCGCAGTGTGGGCTGGCCCGTGCTGCCCATGGGCCCCTGGCCCCGAACCGCGCCTCCCCTGGGCTCCGACCCTGGCCCCGAATTTGCGCCTCCCCTGGGCCCCAATCACGAGGATGTCTCACTACAGGGCCTTGGCGAGACCACACCTGGAGTATTGTGTGCAGTTTTGGTCTCCTTACCTAAGAAAGGATATACTTGCCATGGAGAGAGTGCAGCGAAGGTTCACCAGACTGATTCCTGGGATGGTAGGACTGATGTATGAGGAGAGATTGGGTCGACTAGGCCTGTATTCACTAGAGTTTAGAAGAATGAGAGGGGGATCTCATTGAAACATATAAAATTCTGACGGGGTTGGATAGACTGGATGCAGGGAGGATGTTTCCCCGGGCTGGGAAGTCTAGAACAAGGGGACACAGTCTCAGGATACGGGGTAGGAAATTTAGGACCGAGATGAGGAGAAATGTGGTGAACCTGTGGAATTCTCTACCACAGAAGGCTGTAGAGGCCAAGTCACTGAATATATTTAGATAGATAGATTTCTAGAAACAAAAGGCATCAAGGGGTATGGGGAGAAAGCAGGAATATAGTGTTGAGATAGAGGATCAGCCATGATCATATTGAATGGTGGTGCAGGCTCGAAGGGCCGAATGGCCGACTACTGCTCCTATTTTCTGTGTTTCTATGTTTCTTATGGTGCAGAAATTCCTGGAAATTATGGCTGACTGACTTATGGCCTTATGTACGCTACATCTGCATAGCATAATAATATAGGGAGAAAAACAAATTAGAGGTAGGGGAAATTATTGAAAAACTACATCTTCGTGATTTTAAGGAATAGGATCCACTTACAAGAACTGCCGTGAAACTGCTGAGAAAGAAAAGCATCTACAAAATACCTAAGAGTGTAACAATCACAATATAAGTTGTTTTGTTTCTTTTGCACATCTGTTAATTAAATCCACTGAAACTTCTATAAGGTACAACGTATTTGGTAAAGAGACTTTTTCATCTCATTCAATCATGTTCAAGGTGCTATGAGTCGAATAGAAATATTGAAATAATGGAAATGTCTACAGGCCATGAACATTTGTGTCATGGAAACCATGTCAATGTTAACTGCTACTGCTGGCACAAGCCGACAATTTAAGTTTTGACAAAGTACACACTATTCTTAAAGCAGTGTTGGTTCTTGGTGCAGTTTTAGGTTTATTTTCTTTATCCACATTAATAACAGTCAACGTCTCTGTGGTTTTTTTAAAATGCTATGGATTTAAATTAAACACTATATTAAACGCTGATGAGTAATTAAAAGGGCTGCATCCTTGATGCTAGAAATACTAATATTGTAACAATACTGCTAACCTCCCCAAATAATAAAAACCAAATAGTTCTAATAAATGTTCAGTGCCACCAGTGCTTTGTTTTACTTGACTACCACGTTTAAGATGGGTGGGCCAAAGGTGCACAGGGACACAGATTATACCTCCCTCCCACATCCATCACTCTGCTCAAACTAGAAATGCAAGGGGGAAAATCCAGACTGAATTTTGTTTTGAAGCTGAAAAGCAAAAAAAATAAAGCCTAAAATCTTTTTGTTTTTCCTGTCATTCCTCAACAGAAAGGCCACGGCGAGACATCGAGGTATACTGTTATTGAGCAGTTGAGCAAGATCTATACTGCTGTACAGGCACAGATCCACAAAAAGGCTAAATGCGCATTTAGAGAGTATTCTTCCTGAAGGTACAAACCAGCTGAGTCACAAATGTGTGAATTCTTAAATAATTTAAGAGCAGTCTAATTGAAATCAATTTACATTTTCAATCAGGATTTTAATTGGCATTGGCACATATGCTCACCTGATTTCCATGCTGAAAACATTTTGAGTTTTGTCACTACTCAGTAATTGCAGAAAGACCTCTATTGTGTTCCTAACACAGATGAGACTGCACACAGGGAGGTTAAAGTAACAGTGACCTCAGTCTTTATTAAGACACTCCAGAGTGAGGACTGTTATTAATGTGGATGCTTTACAGATACACAACATCACTCCCATGTTCCACCACCAGGGAGCGCATCCCCTGAAGTCCCAAGGGATCCCAGCATCCCTTGGGAGCACTGTATAGAAGCCGGCCCCTAAGGCCTGTTCTTCACTCTGGAGTGTCTTAATAAAGACTGAGTGATGTTGTGCATGCTTTACAGATACACAACATCACTCACCCCCCAAAGTCAAAGTGAAAACTATTTACAAGGTGAGGCGGTTGGGAGCCTTTCTTTCCCTGGTGGACCGCCTCGGTACAAATGTCTGTTCAGGTGTATTGGTTGTGCCCTCGCTGGGCTGGCGTGTTGTTGGCCCTGCAGGACTGCTGGGTGAGCCTGGCCTTGCTGGGCTGTTGGGCGTGATGGGTTCGATTTCCTGGTCCGGGGTGGTGTCATTGATCCTTTGGGTGTGTGTTGTGGGCTCGAAAAAGATGGTGTCTGCTGTGGGTTGTTCAGGGCAGTCTGTGAACCGCAGCCTCGTTTGGTCCAGGTGCTTTCTGCAAATTTGTCCATTGTCTAGTTTGACTACAAAAACCCTACTCCCTTCTTTAGCTATCACCGTGCCCGCGATCCACTTGGGACCATGTCCATAGTTTAGCACATACACAGGGTCATTCAGATCAATTTCCCGTGACACAGTGGCGCGACCATCGTTTACATTTTGTTGCTGCCGCCTGCTCTCTACCTGATCATGCAGATTGGGGTGAACCAGCGAGAGTCTGGTTTTAAGTGTCCTTTTCATGAGTAGCTCAGCCGGGGGCACCCCTGTGAGCGAGTGGGGTCTCGTGCGGTAGCTCAGCAGTACTCAGGACAGGCGGGTTTGGAGTGAGCCTTCTGTGACTCGTTTGAGGCTCTGTTTGATTGTTTGTACTGCCCGCACTGCCTGCCCATTGGAGGCTGGTTTAAACGGGGCCGAGGTGACATGTTTGATCCCATTATCCCATTGCGGGTCATGAATTCTTTAAATTTGGCACTGGTGAAACATGGCCCGTTGTCACTGACCAGTATGTCAGGCAGGTCGTGGGTGGCAAACATGGCCCTCAGGCTTTCAATGGTGGCAGTGGCGGTGCTTCCCGACATTATTTCACATTCAATCCATTTTGAAAAAGCATCCACCGCCACCAGGAACGTTTTACCGAGAAACGGGCTCGCATAGTCGACATGGATCCTCGACCATGGTCTGGAGGGCCAGGACCACAAACAGTGGAGCCTCTCTGGGCGCGTTGCTCAACTGAGCACACATGCTGCATTGCCGTGCACAGGACTCTAAGTCAGAGTCGATACCGGGCCACCACACGTGGGATCTGGCTATCGCTTTCATCATTACTATACCCGGGTGTGTGCTGTGGAGATCCGAGATGAACGTCTCCCTGCCCTTTTTGGGTAGCACTACGCGGTTACCCCACAACAGGCAGTCTGCCTGAATGGACAGCTCGTCCTTTTGCCGCTGGAACGGCTTGATTAGCTTTTGCATTTCAACGGGGATGCTGGCCCAGCTCCCATGCAGTACACAGTTTTTTACTTGGGACAGCAGAGGATCTTGGCTGGTCCAAGTCCTAATCTGGCAGGCCGTGACAGGTGATTTATCATTTTCAAACGCTTCCATGACCATCAACAAGTCTGCGGACTGCGCCACCATCAACAAGTTTGCAGGCTGCGCCATTTCCACCCCCGTGGTGGGCAATGGTAGCCGACTGAGAGCATCCGCACAGTTCTCGGTGCCTGGCCTGTGGCGGATGGTATAGTTATACGCTGATAGCGCGAGTGCCCACCTTTGTATGTGGGCTGAGGCATTAGTATTTATCCCCTTGTTTTCAGTGAACAGGGATGTGAGGGGCTTGTGATCGGTTTCCAGCTCAAATTTGAGACCAAACAGGTACTGATGCATTTTCTTTACCCCGAACCTACACACTAATGCTTCTTTCTCAATCATGCTGTAGGCCCTCTCAGCCTTAGACAAGCTCCTGGAAGCATAGGCAACAGGTTGCAACTTCCCCGCACCGTTAGCTTGTTGTAATACACACCTGACTCCGTACGACGACGCGTCACATGCTAGCACAAGTCTTTTACACGGGTTATACAATACAAGCAGCTTGTTGGAGCATAAAATGTTTCTGGCTTTCTCAAAAGCAATTACTTGTGTTTTTCCCCATACCCAGTTCTCACCTTTGCGCAATAACACATGTAGGGGCTCTAAAAGGGTGCTTAACCCCAGTAGCAAGTTACCAAAATAGTTGAGGAGTCCCAGGAACGACCGCAGCTCCGTGACGTTCTGTGGCCTGGGCGCGTTCCTGATAGCCTCTGTCTTGGCGTCTGTGGGCCGAATGCCGTCCGCCGCGATCTTTCTCCCCAAAAACTCCACTTCTGTTGCCACGAAGACGCATTTCGACCTCTTCAGTCGCAGCCCTACACGATCCAGTCGCTGGAGGACCTCCTCCAGGTTTTGTAGGTGCTCGGCGGTGTCCCGACCCGTGACCAATATGTCGTCCTGAAAGACCACCGTTTGTGGTACTGACTTGAGTACCGGCTCTCCATGTTTCTCTGGAAGATCGCTGCAGCCGACCGAATTCCAAACGGGCATCTGTTGTAGATGAACAGTCCCTTGTGCGTGTTGATGCAGGTGAGGCCCTTCGAAGACTCCTCCAGCTCCTGCATTATGTAGGCCGAAGTCAGGTCGAGCTTGGTGAACGTCTTGCCTCCTGCCAGCGTCGCAAATAGGTCGTCTGCCTTAGGTAGCGGCTATTGGGCCTGTAGCGAGAAACGATTGAAAGTTACTTTATAATCGCCGCAAATCCTGACTGTGTCATCACTTTTGAGCACTGGAACAATCGGGCTGGCCCACTCGCTGAATTTCACTGGGGAGATGATGCCCTTGCATTGCAGCCTGTCCAGCTCGATTTCCACTCTCTCCCTCATCATGTGAGGTACCGCTCGCACCTTATGGTGAATGGGACGTGCCTCTGTGACCAAGTGGATCCGCACCTTCGCCCCGGAAAAGTTTCCAATGCCTGGCTCAAAAAGGGAAGGAAATTTGTTCAGAACCTGGATACATGAGGCCTCATCGACATGTGATGGTGCTCGGATGTCATCCCAGTTCCAGCAGATTTTGCCCAGCCAGCTCCTTCCAAGCAGTGTGAGGCCATCGCCCAGGACAATCCAGAGTGGCAGTTCGTGCACCGTGGCCTCGTAGGTGACCTTGACCATGGCGCTGCCCAGGACAATGATAAGCTCTTTGGTGTATATTCTCAGTTTCGTGTGGATGGGGCTCAGGGCTGGTCTGAATGCCTTGTTGCACCACAGTCTCTCAAACATCTTTTTACTCATGATGGATTGGCTAGCGCCAGTGTCCAGTTCCATGGCTACGGGTAAGCCATTAAATTTTACATTTAGCATTATAGGTGGACATTTCGTCGAAAATGTGTGCACCCCATGTACTTCAGCATCTGCCTCCTCTCTTTCAGGCTCGAAATTGCTTTGATCCACCATGGACCGATCTTCCCCTGCCACGTGGTGGTTAGCAGGTTTTGCAGAGTTTGCAGCTCATCTGCAAGCTCGTTGGAGTTGCCCCATTGTTCCACAGCTCTTGCAAACATACCCTTTGAAGTGGCATGAATAGGCTGAATGGAAGCCCCCACAATGCCAACAAGGTGTGAATTGCCTTGCATTCATCCTTTGTTGCAGACTCTGAGTCATCTGGGCCACCTGAGGCCTGCTGGCAGTTGCAGACTCGTGGTTTCTGCCCTGTACATTTCTGCTCGCAAACACAGTTCCAGTTAATTTATGAACATTGTTAGCACTTGTGTGCTGAGAGATTTGTTTGGTGTTATCACTGGTGGACATAAATGCCTGTGCTATCGCAATGGCCTTACTGAAGGTCGGTGTCTCTACAGTCAAAAGTTTTCATAGGATGGTCTCGTGGCCAATGCCCAGAACAAAAAAGTCTCTGAGTATTTGCTGCAGGTAGCCATCAAACTCACATTGTCCTGCAAGTCGCCTTAGCTCGGCGACGTAGCTCGCCACTTCCTGACCTTCAGATCGCTGGCACGTGTAGAACCGATACCTCACCATCAGCATGCTCTCCCTCGGGCTAAGATGCTCCCGAACCAATGCACACAGCTCCTTATACGACTTATCTGTGGGTTTCACCAGAGCCAGAAGATTCTTCATGAGGCTGTAGGTCGGTGCCCCGCAGACTGTGAGGAGGACCGCTCTCCTTTTTGCAGCGCTTCCTTCTCCGTCCAGATCATTGGCTACAAAGTACTGGTCTAGCCGTTCGACATAGGCTTCCCAGTCCTCACCCTCCGAGAACTTCTCCAGGATGCCCACAGTTTGCTGCATCTTTGCGTTGGATTCGTATACTTGTCGCCAGTTATTGTGTTCCTAACACAGATGAGTCTGCACACAGGGAGGTTAAAATAACAGTGACCTCAGTCTTTATTAAGATACTCCAGAGTGAGGAACAGGCCTTAGGGGCTGGCTTATATACAGTGCTCCCAAGGGCTGCTGGGATCCCTTGGGACTTCAGTGGATGCGCTCCCTGGTGGCGGAACATGGGAGTGCATGCTTTACAGATACACAAGAACCTCGATTTGATTTTCTTTGCTGTGCTGAAAGCCAGAAGGTATTAGTTACCAAATGACCAGCCTGGAACAGCTATTACAAGTGAAAGAATTCAATATGCCAATGCCTTGAAGGCCCATACTTGTGAACATCCCAGCCTCTTGTTAATGGCACGGGTAAAGGTCTGCTGAAAAACATATCTGTCACAAGAAAATAGGAACTTTTCCCTTCATAAAACATCCTTTAACATTTCAGGTGCGACCTTCCTTCAAAAATGTTTTGAAGAAGGATCCACGGATGCTGACTGACCCGTTTTTCCTGTTTTTGTTTCACATTCCCAGCAGCTGCACGTCACACATCCATTTCTGCGCTTGAAGGCTTCCATTAACAATCGAAGTATGGCAAGAGCAGAAAATTGTTTTTCTCTCTATAGCATTCACTTGGGTTCTCACTGTTTTCAAGGGGCCACGAGTACATCATTGCTTCATTCAGTCAATAATACATTCGTAAAATCTACCACAAATCCACCACATTATAACAAGGGAAAATTGCCTTAAAGCATCAACATGTGAGATGGTATTTTTTTACTTTGATATTACACACAAAAGGCCCGATTTTAACTTGAGGTAGGTGCGTGAGCGGGCGGGGGCTGAGGCAGGTGGGAAGAGCCCGTGATGGCGCCAGTATGAGTCCTGGGCCATTTTCACTCCCGGGCTTTGTTACCATGTTGCAGCACAGACTCCCACCTGAATCCAGCGGGACAGGCAGGTGGGCAGGCAAGAGCGTGTGGCATCGCTGGGTCCCCGGCATCAGCATGAGTGCGAGGCATGGGTCCAGAGACAACCATGATCAGAGGAGAGGAGAGGAAGGGAAGCCCGGGACAGAGAAGACACAGGGTTTCCTTGTGGAGCCCAGAGGAACAATCCCGCTTCTCCTGGTCCACAAGGAAACCTATAAAAAAAACAATTTGAATTTACCTGGGCCTTTTCTGGCCGCGATACTGCCTGTTACCAAGTTTCACAGGCGAGCCCAGTGCTGAGCATCACCTGCTGTGATCAGCATCAGAGTCTGACTGATGTCATCGGACCACAATGTTTAAATATTTGCGGCCACTGCCTGCCTGTGGCAAGCGGCCCTGTCATGACAAAAACCCGGCAGTTAAAATTGCGGAGGGCACAACCATGTAAGGAAACGAGCAGGACGTGGCTGACCGATTTTTTAACTACCCTCCTGCCCATTCCAGCTGGGCAGGCAGAGTTAAAATTGGGCCTAAAGCCTTGCCAATCTCAGTCTTCATGCCTATGATGCACACTTGACTAAATATACAGTAAATCTGTTGCTGCAATCTTGATTTTAAAATCAATGCAGAATTAATGCTTATGGTCAGTTTCTCCCCTGTCCAGTTATGATTAAATAATTTTACGTGGTGTTTCAGGTAAATTGTTCTGGCATTTTGAGCATGAGCTGCTCACTCATCTCTCTTCCATAAGGCATGATACTTCGAAAAAATATTTTAATTCTTCACTCAGGGAGGAAGCCTCTGGAATATACCTTCACTATAGACATCAGTGCCTTTAACAGATCTCAGAAATTTGCATCAGAAATCAGGTAGAGAGCTTATGGTCTGTGCACTCCATTATCACAGTTACAGGAGTGGATCGGAGATTCAAGGATACATGACACTCGAGCCCATTAACTCACATCTCTGAGGAAATCAACTTCTAATCAGGCCCTATGTCTCTCCCCAGATAATGCTAACTATGAATGAGGCCAGCCTGGGACAAAACCCTGAAGAAATCCAAATTTGGTCAGTTCAGTATTGGAAAGGAGCAAGCTTTTCCTTTTAAAGTTTGGATTGAAGGCCTTTGAATAGAAAAGTCCCTTGATATTTTGTCGTCTTTTTTTAAACTCATTTCCGAGACTGTTGTCATGCCAATGCCAGAATCTGGCAGAACAAAATGTTTTGAGTGTGTTTGGTAACTATAAGCCCGACAACATTTCTTTTTAAAAAAATAAATAAGAAAAACCTACAAATATCCTTCAGATCTCACAGTGTTAATGTGAGCTCAAATCCATCAGTCCTCGAATGTTTTAACGGATTATTGTACAACCTCGATAATGAGAACCATTTTAGCTAGTCCCAGTGGAGTTCTTACTAATGAAGTTCATCTGTAAGTAAGAAAATTAAGATAAAACAATACTGCAGGGAAAACAGTTCTGTGGTTTATAAATATTCAATAGTGCTCGTTCGTGATGTTTCTTGCAGGGAATAATGGGGTAGGGAAAGAGTTAGAGCCACATTAACACTGAGCCAGAAAACATGTGGTGGATCAGGTTTTAACTTACTGAGGAGGGCTCTATCCTGAGGCAAACAATTTAAACTAAGCCACAGTATCTGGATTTCTCATCAACAATGATAATACCTCCAGTTGTTGAAAACCTAATCCCTCATCTATTTCCTTTTGCAAAAAAAAATGATAAATAATATAAAATGGCTCCTGGAATAAGGCAATTAGGGCTTTCGCCCACACTTTGTATATCACCTGAGGCAAAGTGTCCTTTAAAAAACATTTTAAAGTGGCCGCTCTTTAAGTCAAGGACAGATTTTATTAATGCTGCAAAGTGAATTTTTCAGAGTAGATAGCATCCGTTTCCTAGGTTATTAACAGAAACACGGGCAATTTAGATTCTTGCAGCTTTCGAGAAAATGGTTCCCAGCTTTTGACAGATGCTGTTGCCTCCTGTGGAGTAAATATGATCATGGGACAGCCCTTTGAAATCCTGTAAGTAGAGAGGTGTGAAAACCACAAATTGGCCATTAAGCAGTTGTGTTTGATGACCCGTTTGTAGATAGATTATTAAATTCTGGATGGTCCTGTTGGCTGAAAAAGAGGCTATTTAATGTATGCTAAAGCTGCATTCCTAGATAGAGCTCAATTGCCACAGCTCAGTAGGCATGCTGCAATCTGTCTGCCACTGGGCATTAGGGGTCTGGTGCTTGAAGTCTGCTCTCACTTCACTGTTGTGGTGTAAACACATGAATGTGTTCATTTTAAGCAGTATCTGACTCCAGCCCTTCGTCGATGCCTGTCCCCACTAACCTTCTGTCCTCCACCCCACTCCCAGACTGGACAAAACCTGGTCAGTAGGTGCAATGTGCTATGCAATGCTGTGAATGTGCAGCTTATGGATTTGTCTCAGTGTAGCAGGCTGCCAGGTCACACATGTCCATCAGGCAAAGGCACGGGGTGAAGATGGGAGGGGGTCGATTTTAATGCTGCTTCCACCTTTAGGAAACCAGGCGGGGGGGCGGGGGAGTGCAATTGAAATGAATGTGGGGCTTATTCACTCCTTTCCGATCTGACCGGCTGCAATCTTAAAATTTAAAGGACACCAGCTGCGAGCCGTATAAAATTCTTAAGAGTGTTTGGTAGAGATGCTGAGAGGTTGTTCCCGCTGGCTGGAGAGTCTTGAACGAGGGTTCATCGAGATTGAGATTCGTTATGGCCATTTTTGAGGCGGTATCTCCGCCTGAGTCCTAAATTCAGTTTTTACGCCCAAAGATGAGAGAACAACGCTAGAAAGTGGTGTTGCACACTCAACGTTGGGTGAGAGCTCAGGAGGCCGACTGTATTTCCCAACAGGAGGCTGCCGCCATGCTAGAAAAAGAAACATAGAAACATAAAAAATAGGTGCAGGAGTAGGCCATTCAGCCCTTCTAGCCTGCACCGCCATTCAATGAGTTAATGGCTGAACATGCAACTTCAGTACCCCCTTCCTGCTTTCTCACCATACCCCTTGATCCCCCGAGTAGTAAGGACTTCATCTAACTCCTTTTTGAATATATTTAGTGAATTGGCCTCAATAACTTTCTGTGGTAGAGAATTCCACAGGTTCACCACTCTCTGGGTGAAGAAGTTTCTCCTCATCTCGGTCCTAAATGGCTTCCCCCTTATCCTTAGACTGTGACCCCTGGTTCTGGACTTCCCCAACATTGGGAACATTCTTCCTGCATCTAACCTGTCTAAACCCATCAGAATTTTAAAAGTTTCTATGAGATCCCCTCTCATGAAGAAAAAAAATAATTAAAACTTCTCCGATCCACACACTTAAAACTAATGAAAATATGCAGAAATAAATAAAAAGAACTTACCTTCCTTTCTAGGCGATTCAGCCTGAGATACGCTCTTTTAGGATCACTTTTTCCTGGCTGTACGGCTGCCTGTTTGTACAAAGCAAATGTCGCAACAGAGGCGTCAAAGAAGCGTTGTACGCTGGATGACGTCACCATGTGGGTGGCATTAGCCGGCGCTGCGTTGCCTCTTGGCGCCTCTGCCAAAGAGCAGATTGAATTTAGGACGAGGTGTCGACACTGCTTACCCTCGAAGGTTGGCTTTGATGCCCATTAGCTGCCTAGCACTGGTACTAACAGGCGGCGTTATCAAGCGAATTTCAACCCCACAGTCTCAAAATAAGGGGTCGGCCATTTAGGACTGAGACGAGGAGAAATTTCTTCACTCAGAGAGTTGAGAATCTTTAGAATTCTCTACCTCAGAGGGCTGTGAATGCTCAGTCATTGAATATATTCAAGACAGAGATCGATAGATTTTTGGACACTAAAGGAATCAAGGGATTATGTGGAAATGTGGAGTTGTGGAGTTGTGGTAGAGGATCAGCCATGATCTTATTGAATGGCGGAGCAGGCAAGAGAGGCCGTATGGCCTATTCCTGCTCCTATTATGTTCTTTTATGTTCTTAAGTCTTTAAATATGCAGATAGGGCTCCGATGACTTCATTGGGATCCAATCTGCTATTTTAGCTTGAGGCCTTAGTGGAAGGAGCTGTTTCTGTTACATTGCCTGCCGGGAACAGCAGCCAGGGGTCAGTCGAGGCCCAGCAAGATAAGTTTAACATTTGTTTTAGTTTCCTTGTAGGCCAGGAGTGCTCCACAAGAAAACCCTTGGGCCATTCCCACCCTGGGCTTCACACCCACCTCACCAACTGGGATTTCTCTCTCAGAGCACTTAGCTTGTGCCAGGCACCATCCTTGGATCCCGTCAATTGCCTCCTGCTGCCCAATTTTAATGGTCGGGCAACTGCTTCCTGCCAACTGTGATCTATTCTTTACAACATCACTAAGCTTACTACACACAAGATGGCGCTACAGAAAACTATCATGTGACCTTGTCACATGCCCCTTTTATTATTTACATCATTAGCTGCATTACCACAGTAGTCCACTAGGTGGAGCAGTAGTCCACTAGAGGGAGCTCTATATTACAACTCTCCCTCCTTAATGAAGAAGTAATCACAACAAAATAATCATCATACATAATGTGCATGTTTATACACAACAAATGGTATGGGAGCTGAAATTGGTCAACATACTGCCCCCTACCACCGGCGTACTGCCCAAAAATGTGATTTTGGTCAGAAAACACCTACATACTGCTCGGCGGGATATTCATCATTGACATACCACTGAGCAGTATGCACACCGTCCGCCATGTAGGATCACTTACATACCGCCCAAAAAGTCCAATTTTCATCGCATGCCGCCAACATATCACCGGAGCTGCATACAGTCCTTGTAAAGGTGGTTTTAAGCGATGGTAAAGTGGGCGGGAATGGGCGGGATACACGGAGCCGACATTTTGGAAATCGGGAACTGTCAGCTAAAGCAGCAGCTCTGTATCTCTGAGGTGAACAGTGATTTTAGAGTGCGATTTGATTGGAAACGGTATATTTACTATTACTGAGTAACTTATTATGATAGAAAGGCATTTTAGTTATATTTTTTTCATTGAAAAATATTGTGGAGATTTAAAAAGAATGGGGCCTGTATTAAATCAGCCTGTATTGCTGACAGGCTGAACCAGATGTGAGGAAGTTTATTGAGTTATAAGGGTAATGGAAGAGGTCGCAGAATGATGTGGAGGAGGAGGCCTTACCCGCAAAGGATTTTTAGGGAGAAGTGACCAATCGACAATGTGTCTGAAGGATGTGCTTCCGAAAAGAGATAATCACTGAGATTTTACCAGCTCATTAAGGCAGACCGGGAGCCCGGTACCACCAACACTACTGCACTCTCTGTCGAGATGAAGGTGACTGCAGTACTTTCCTTTTATGCATGTTGGTCTTTTCAGGCATCAGCTGGGGACATATGCTCTATTTCTCAGTACGCCACTCATCGGTGCAGTCGACAGGTAGCATGTTGCATAATTTAGCAATCATGCGGGGACAGGAATTGCCAGAGGGGACTGCGAGACCACCTGAGGAGAGAATGCAGGAGATGGAAGAGGAAGAAGAGGACTATGAGGGGCAGGAGGATGACATCAGTTTGCAGATGAAACCATGGCCCCAACACCACAGCTGAGGGCACGCGAAGCGTATACCACTGCAAAATTGTTACATCAGCAGCTCATAAATGAACGCTTTGCTTGAATGTGGAGAGCTGCATTTTGGGACCCTCATGACTGTAACCCCAAAAGTTTGATATTGTACAAGAGCGCTCAATTCAAACGTTTATCTAAAAATGTTAAAAACATACAACAATTTCAAAACTTTGTAAAACTTATAACTATAAAACAACTGTAACAACTTCAATAACAACTTTAACAAAAATTTTACAACTTTAATAAACTTTACTTCAATTACAACAAAAAGACCCTTTACCCTCCATGCCCCGCCTTCTGCCCCATCCACACCTGCGTGCTACACCGCCCTTGGGACTATTACCCCCTTTCTTACTCCTGCCCTTCCCTTTCCTAGTGCCCGACGTCATGAACCTCCCCAGGTACATACCAAGCTGGTGTGCAGCACTGCGCCCCGAGTGCCATTGCTGTCATGGGGGGCGGGGGTCAGACATTGCAGGTACAATAACTGAGGCCTCAGGGGAAGCTCGCGATGTGCAACGCAAGGCTTCAGGGCTGGGCGATGATGCCAGCTCCCCACCCTCAGATACTGTCGACCTGACTACTATGGCACGGGGGGGGATCCGCATGGCTTCGATGGTGTCAGCAGCGATCATAAACAACCTTTCCTCCGACTGCCGCTCTGATAGAGCCGCGATGTTTGTGGCTATTGTAGTCATGGCCTTGAGCAGCTCTCGACCTATGTCGACGCTGGCCTGTGACAGACACACCATGTTCTGGTACACGCCGACAGTAACCGACCTTACCTGCACCAATCTCCATATCTGTGGCAAAGGCCTTGCAACACTGGGGGTGCCTTACTGCGCACAGCTTGGTCCGGCAGAATCAGAGGAATCCTCTGATACAGCTTCGGTGGGGGAGGATGTTCCAGCTGTCCCACATGGAGCAGGTCTATCCACCTCTATCTCCACCCCCAGCTCCACCTCCACTGGCTGCCGGATCAGCAGCTCTTCCTCCTCCTCTTCCTCTTCGTCTTCCAGTCAGGAGAGGGCTGGGTGATGCCAGAGGTGGAGGCAGTGGGTCTATCGCTTGTGTCACTGTGGTCTGAGTCATCCGAGTCGAGAAGTACAAAACAACATTTCTAAAAGCTTGGCACCAGGGGAAGTGTAAATAGCACAGTGACTTATTGCGGTCTTACTTAAATGTCCACCACTGCTGCAGTATTGTATTACATATTGTAGACAGACAATACATATATACATTGCGTTACATGCCCCAACATTGCAGTACATCGCATGAGGCCAACATTACAGTACAATAAACTTACATTACAATACATCGGGCCAACATTACAGTGCAATAAACTTACATTACAATACATCGGGCCAACATTACAGTACAATAAACTTACATTACAATACATCGGGCCAACATTACAGAGCAATAAACTTACATTACAATACATCGGGCCAACATTACAGTGCAATAAACTTACATTACAATACATCGGGCCAACATTACAGTGCAATAAACTTACATTACATTACATCGGGCCAACATTACAGTGCAATAAACTTACATTACATTACATCGGGCCAACATTACAGTGCAATAGACTTACATTACAATACATCGGGCCAACATTACAGTACAATGGCCCCAATTTTCCCCAAAGAAGAAAAATGGCCTGAACTTACCTGGACGCCTGTTTTTTTAGGCCCCTCAGCACTGAAAATAAAAATGGGCGGTTTCCTCACCATATGCACTACCCAATCCAACTCTGCAGGGCGGGGCCGTCAATGTGCGCTGAAACCACACAGTGAATGCAGACAAAGAAACTTTTTTTTCATAAGTCCACTGCACATGCGCATTGCACAAATGCACAAAACAAAACAAAAACAAAACATGTGCAGTAGAAAGTATAACAAAGAGCACGTGTGGGGACTGTGTGGATCACCATTGAGGACCCATTGGTGGCAGAGGTGGATTCGCAGGTAGGGAATACAGCTTTGTTCACAAGGTGGCTGCAATGGAAGGGCACAGAGGCGGTGAAAGGGCCAGGAGAAGGGTAAACCGTAAGGGCGGAGATATTTTGCGCGGATGAAATTAAGCGCCTGGTAGACTTAATCGAGAGTAGACGGGGAGTTCTTGAGAACAAGGGAAGCTTCAGAAAAAAATTATCTTAATCCGTCTGCACTCGCAAAGGTTCGGGACCAGGTCACAGTCGAGTTTAATGGAATGTCCATGACCCCGACAACTGGTGCTCAGCTGAAAAAGTGGCAGGATCTCGGATAAGCAGTGACTGTAAGTAATACGTTAAACTTACATTTATTTGGGCTTTAAAATATATGTATATTTATGCACTGTAATAACATCTGTAAATGTGATCCATGTGTGTGTGTGTGTGAGCACGCGTGTTCAGAAGGGCCCTCTTTTAAAAAGTTCCATTTGCATCTTTGCAGAAGATACTATCACAGATCAACCGAGAACGGTCACAAACTGGAGGAGGTCTGCCAAGTAGGCAACAACTAACAGCCGGGGAGCAGAGGATAGCGTCAATGATTAAATGCCACAGGAGAAGTCCAACAATCAATGCGGAAACTGGGCCCAGTTTTCCATTAGAGGGTAAGCTCTGCAAATGGCACAGTCTGGGTTGGCTAAATGTTACGTACTGCATGTGCTGCCTACGCTTCTCCTTCCTCAATGCTGCTGACAAAGCATCTATCTTTTGTTTCGCAGAGGTTGGGCATCAGGAGGAGACAGAAGATGCACCGGAAGTTTGAAGGAGAGAATATTCAAGAAAATGGCATGCCAGATATTCCAACGCAAGACAATGATGGGCAGCAAGAAGTCATAGATGACGAGATGGTTACCCTGGATTTGGAGGTTCTGAACCCCTTCGAGGATTCCAAGCCCTTTCATAGAAACATAGAAACATAGAAACATAGAAAATAGGTGCAGGAGTAGGCTATTCGGCCCTTCGAGCCTGCACCGCCATTCAATGAGTTCATGGCTGAACATTCAACTTCAGTACCCCATTCCTGCTTTCTCGCCATACCCCTTGATCCCCCTAGTAGTAAGGACCTCATCTAACAGTAAGGACCTCATCTTACTTTTCTAGATGTGACGTCTGAGGCTGCGGGTACAAGTGTGTCGCAGCAAGCCACACCTGCGAGACGTCGCAGGAGGGAGAACTCCTGACCTGATCCAGAAACACTGGACTCTGAGAACATAGGACATCTTCTGGGGATGAGCAGGGACACCGTTGAACAATTTCGATTGCTCCTGGAAGCCTTTGGTGGGGTGAGGGCAGAGTTAGGGGGACTGTCATTACAGGTTGAAAGACTTTTGGGACGGTTGAACGAGGTAGTATCGGCAATAGGGGCTCAGCCAGACTGTCCTTAATGTGAGGAGCGCTTTCCACTCTGCACCAAATTCAAGGGTTGATCCTGAGGCTGAGGTTGACTACGAAGAGGTACCCAGGCATTCCACAATGACACACTTTGGCTCTGTCCCTGCTGTAGCCTAGCATCAAGAAATACTGCGCCAGAAAAGAAACAGACTACACCTGGGGATACGGGGGGCAAGGAAGCAGAAGCCTGCAACTACGGGCACACGCAGGGGTAGCGGAATCTAGTGGGGCAGGATTGGCACATGGCACGAGGGAGGAGGAGAGATGTCTTGTTTGTTTTTTGGTTGATTGAGTTGATTGTTCTTTATAAAGTTTGTCGCGGTTCTGGATAAAGTTTTTAACATTTTGAAGGTTTAGGCATAAGTAAAGTCAAGCTAATTACAACTGTGTGGTACATTAATAAACATTTTAATTTTGGACTTTTAAACTGACTCCTGCACTTAATTTTTTAATGCTGCACTATTAAATATTCGAGGATAACTGGACTGAAAATGTAAAATGGCCTCACCCCTTGCAACCTATTGGTTTAAATGTTACAGGGGCAGCTTCCAGTACTAAGGTGCTCATTGATCCTGCCTTGCTCTGGGTCACTGATACATGCAACGAAGGACCATGGTGCATCAGTGACCCTCACCCAGTCTGGATCCATCAACAACATCGTCTTATTGTCCACCTAAGCACTCCAACACTCCGAGACTCCATTTAAACATACAAGATTTGTGGTGGTAATATTTAATAAACATAAGGTTATGTTCATCTAAGCACTCCAACACTCCTTTAAAACTTAAATGATTGGTGGTGGGAATATTTAATAATCATTATGTAATGTCTGCCTAAGCACTCCAACACTCCTTTGAAACATAAAAAATTTGTGGTGGTAACATTTAATATAAATTATATATTTTCCACTTAAGCACTCCAACACTCCACAAAAACCTGAAGTACTTGTGGTGGGATATTTTTTTCCAATTTATTGTTCTGCCTTTACTAGAGATCACTGCTGCTTGCCTTTGAGCCTGGAGTGTCTTGCACTGTCCTTTGTGTGCAGACCTTGGGCCTGGGCTGGCAGTGGGCCCTGTGGGACCTTGGGCCTGGGCTGGCAGTGGGCCCTGTGGGACCTTGGGCCTGGGCTGGCAGTGGGCCCTGTGGGACCTTGGGCCTGGGCTGGCAGTGGGCCCTGTGGGACCTTGGGTCTGGGCTGGCAGTGGGCCCTGTGGGACCTTGGGCCTGGGCTGGCAGTGGGCCCTGTGGGACCTTGGGTCTGGGCTGGCAGTGGGTCCTGTGGGACCTTGGGTCTGGGCTGGCTGTGGGCCCTGTGGGACCTTGGGTCTGGGCTGGCAGTGGGCCCTGTGGGACCCTGGGCCTGGGCTGGCAGTGGGCCCTGTGGGACCCTGGGCCTGGGATGGCAGTGGGCCCTGTGGGAGGGGGACCCTGGGCCTGGGCTGGCAGTGGGCCCTATGGGAGGGGGACCCTGGGCCTGGGCTGGCAGAGGGCCATGTGGGACCCTGGGCTTGGGCTGGCAGTGGGCCCTGTGGGAGGGGGACCATGGGCCTGGGCTGGCAGTGGGCCCTGTGGGAGGGGGACCCTGGGCCTGGGCTGGCAGTGGGCCCTGTGGGACCTTGGGCCTGGGATGGCAGTGGGCCCTGTGGGAGGGGGACCCTGGGCCTGGGCTGGCAGTGGGCCCTGTGGGAGGGGGACCCTGGGCCTGGGCTGGCAGTGGGCCCTGTGGGACCTTGGGCCTGGGATGGCAGTGGGCCCTGTGGGAGGGGGACCCTGGGCCTGGGCTGGCAGTGGGCCCTGTGGGAGGGGGACCCTGGGCCTGGGCTGGCAGTGGGCGCTGTGGGAGGGGGACCCTGGGTCTGGGCTGGCAGTGGGCCCTGTGGGACCCTGGGCCTGGGCCTGGGCTGGCAGCGGCTCCAGTCAACGTCCAGGAGAGTGGGGAGAAGGCTGCACTGCATCCCAGAAGAAGAAGAGGATTGGTATGCTGATTCTTCATTTTCGGAACTTTATA